>NW_024581578.1:0-36591 GCF_017639235.1 Corvus kubaryi
GAGCCGGGCCCTGACCGCCGCTGTGCCCCGGGGACCCCCCAGCCGGGCCGGGCCGAGCCTGTTGCTGCGGCGCGGCCGCCCCGCAGCCGCTCCCGCGCCCCCTGTGCCCACCCCGGCGGGGGAGGGACGCTTTGCACCCGCTGAGGGGACGGGGGACGGCTGCAGTGAGCGCTGAGAGCCCCCTCCCCGCCCGCAGCCACTGCGGTGGGAGCTGCGGACCTGTTTGTTTAGTGGTGGTGATGGCTTGTGGTAGAATGATAAACGTTTTGCATTGCGGCTTTTAGGTCGCTGGATGTTTGGCAGGGGATTTTATACAGGACTCCCCAGTCTCTTAAGACAATATTTACCCTTCTTGGTTTTATTTGTTTTTAATTAAATTGCTATGTGAAATAATAATTCGAAGCTAGTAAATCAAGCGTCCTATTTATCACTAGGAGAACTGTCTCAAGTTAAGAAAGCTCTGAACCAGCCTGTGCACTAAACAGTGTGGTTTTAAATTGTAATTCATACGGCTTAAAGGAGATGCTTGTCATGGAAAGTACGTTTATATTTTCTGGTTAATGAACAGGTTTGTCAAATTTCCTGGTTCTTTTCACTCCAGAGGTTGTTGTACACAATTTCTTTGTTTCCAGCACCTAAACCCTTGTCATTAAAAAGTGCCTAAATACAGCAGGAGTGAAGTGGGAAGGAAAGTCTGGCACAGGTCTTTGTCTTTAAATCCTTCGTTTCTCCCCAGATCTGGCAGTCTGCTCTGGGCACTCTGAATCCCAACCCCACGGACAGCTGTCCCCTGTACCTGAACTATGCCACGGTGGCCGCACTGCCATCCAGGGTCAGCCGGCACAACAGCCCATCCGCAGCTCAGTTCATCACCCGCCTGGTCAGGAACTGCCTGCCAGGAGGGGTCAACAGATGCATTGTTGTAAGTGGCTCTTGAATTGCTCTGGTGAAATGTCTAGTGAGTGTTTTCTCGACTTTTCCGGGTTGTAGGTGTCTCCAAAGAGACTGGAGGTGGACAAGTTTGACTGATATAATTATACTGACATGAGTGGTTTTGCACTGACATGTAGGCAAGACCTGACTGTAATGGCTTGTGCATGCTCAAGCAGCTGGAGGGAATTAAGGTTGGATATGTATGGAACGTCTTCAACCAGGAATGCCCATGAAAAAGGAACTATTAGTGGCTTTTTCCAAACTGGGATTTGGGATGTTAGCACATGCTTCAGGAGATTGATGTAGCCTTAGTGAAGGGTGTTACGTCTGTGTCACAGAACCCATGAGAGGTGCCTTGTTTGTGTTGTTCAGTGAGTTTCAAAAGTCTTGATGCAAACTAATGCTCCAGTGTGAGTCCTTTGCAGGACAAGCTCTTGGACTGCTTTGGTCATCTTCTGTATGAGCCTGATGAATTTATTTGTTTCTATGGCTTCTCCAGATCATACCAGATTTGTGGGTTGTTAGAGTAGACTCATACAGTCAGTGTCAGTGACAAAATTAAATTAACACTCTTCAGTTGGAAAACTTATTTGCAAGAGTAATAACTACTTAATTTTTACCCTTTGAAAATGTTTAACTAAAACTGCTTTCCATTGGTAATTTCTGTAATGAACTTCGGAAAAGGGATCTACCTGTTAACAAACTTTTGGGTTAGTATTAGCTACATTCTCATACAACTTCTACCACCACTCTCTCATACAATTTCTGTCTTTGTTTCATTTGTTTTGAGCACGTATTGGTGATTCCTGTGCTTTTTTTGGTCCTGATCTGTAGTCTAACCTGTGTTAATTGCACTGGTGTAATTAAAGCAGTCCAGCTCCCTTATAAGGATGATCTAATTCCAGCAGTGTAATTCTTTTCCATGCAGGAAATGAACTGGACCATTTCACTGTGGTACTTCTACTCTGCCTCTCCATCCATTCAAAACATGATGAATGAGCTAGTCGTGACTCAGGGCTCAGTTATTTCCCACCCACCTCCTTTTTCCCCCTCTTCCCCAGTAATACCCCAGGTAACAGATCCTTTTAAGTGTATCCTTCCACACCCTGGTGCTGTGTGATGAGTTTTGCTGCTGGCTGGTGTTTCAGATGGTGTGTGAGCGCTCCGAAGTCTTTGCCTCCGCGTGTGCCCTGGCCAGGGCCTTCCCCCTGTTCACACATCGGTCCAGCGCCTCCAGACGCACAGAGAAGAAAACTGTGACAGTGGAGTTCTTCCTGGTTGGCCAAAACAACGGACCAATGGAAGTGGCAACACTTAAAGTAAGATTTTGGGGGTTTTCTGTCATCTTTTTGTTCAGTTTGTTGCATGTGCAAATGCATCTGTCTGAAGCTGCCTCTGGAATAGGTGTTGTATAATTATCTTAGCTCAAGGTTCCTTGAAGTTGATGAGTTCACAGCATCTCTTGAGTAGAAATACTGAACGTATTACTGCAGCAGATGCTGAAGATGTTATTCAGAATTTAGATTTCAGGGGTGGAAAACACCAAACAAACAGCACAAAGAAAATGTCTCCTCTCTCATGTGTGTCACAGATGCAAATAGTGTATTCTCAGCCTTTAATACTACATTGCTTTTAGTGTGTGGGCTTCTCACTTTTTCTACCCAGGCAAAAGCTGTGACTGTGCAGATGAATATCACAGTGAAGTCACTAAAAGTTGCTTAACAGGGGTCACATATGGCCTCTGCTATTTCTTTCTGATGCACCTCTTTGGCTGAGTTTTTCTGGCAGAACTGTGGCCAGAAACGAGACCCTAAGAAACAAAACAGCTTGGAGATGAGCTGTACATGACAGTGAAATATGTTTAAGTCATCTTTCGGTGGCAGAAAATCAAAGGCTGTTTCCCTTGTTTGACTGTTACAGAGAGGAAACTCCACATCAGGTAACTGTTGGCATGCCAGGTCATTCCTCTTCAAGATCCATAAATTTAAAAGGTATTCCAAGGTTTGCAGTTAATCTGTTAAGGAACTCCCTGTTCAGTGTTCCAAGTTCTGTGCTTCAGTACAGATGGATACTCCCTTAGCTGATCAGTCAGTGAGGGTACAGAAATCCCTTACAAGTTTTGGCAGTGGATTTGACAAAGGACATGGTGTTGCTGCAATTGAAATTCACAGAATTGCAGCATTAGGGTATGGGTTTTTTTCAGTATGTTCTGGTCCTTACTCTGTGAACTGATCTGGCCCCAGAAAATGGTGCCAGCCCAGTTTTCAGCAAAGTGGCAAAGACAGACGTGCTGAGAGTACAACTCTTGATCACTCCATTTTTCCATGCCCCAAATCAGAAAAAGCATAGCTGGTGTCAAAAATAGTTCGTTCAGATAGGTAGATTCCAAACCACTTGGGTTATTTTTAACTTAAAAACAAAGCTGCAATTATTTCTACCTCCTGTTTTTCCCCTTGATGTCAATGCCAAAAATATTATTGGCTTCCTCCTAGCTGAGTTTGCACCCCTTAAATTCAACCAGCACCAGACAGCTAATGCAGAGCATGGAAGAGGCATGTGGTAGGACATTTTTATCTAAACCTCTCCCTTGGCATGTTGTATTTCACACCTACTGCATTGTCCAGGGTATTTTGCGGTGAGGACTAGCAGGGATTGTCAGAGTTTTACAAGGCACTTATTAAGGGCTGCCATTATCCAGGTTCTCTGGAGCACTCTGGAAACACAAATACAGGCACAGCTTATTTCTGGAAGTCATGCTGCTCCCCTGGGGCTTGGCCTTGGGGTTAGAGTACCTCCTTTTACCTGCATGACCCTGACAGGGAATCACTCCAGACAGGGCTTGGCTGCCGAGGTCCTTATCCCTTTAGGGACAGTAAAGCAATCAGAAGTAATTGCAGAGAGTCGGGCACCAGTCCAAAGCAAGCCAGGGTTTAGGAGTGTGCTGGGATACAAATGTATGGAGTCCTTAGGCTGGTCTGGCCAAGCCAAACTTCAGATACCTCAGCATGAGTGAGTGTCCAACACCTCAGATTCCTTTGAAACCCATCTTGACTCACCCATGTGCTGTGTGTGGTCCTCAGTGTAGTGTGGGTACTGGAAAGCTTGCACAAAGTTTCCTTCCTCCAGGTCTTACAGCTTCAAGTTGTTAATTCATGGGAGCTAAAAGTTGAAGCTTGGTGTCTGGTGTCTTCATGGTCTTTTTTTTTTGCCAGGAGGATCCTTCTCTAAGGAAACAGCCTTGGCTGCTTGACCATTTTCCTTCTGTCCACTCTTGCTTAGATAAGTTTTTGCTCAGTCCAGGTGAGGGTCAGTCCATTTTACCACAGAAATCAGGAAACAGTGTATGTTTTATATAAACATGAAATATTGCAGTTTCCCCATGGGCCTGCCATCTAGAATGTCTCACGGCAGCAATCTTTATTGCCCTGCACCACTGTGCCTGTCCTGTACAAACTGTGCAGTTTCCCATGTTGCAGATTACACAATCTCTGCAGGTTTCCAACCCCAGCAGCCCATAAGCTCATTGTGACTTCCTGAATTAGCTGCCTCTTATCTTTCTTTCCTCCACCTCACATTGCCTTCTTGGTCTCCTTTTGTTAATAGGGAAGGATACTAATTTTGCAATATCAGTTTGCTGGGTGAAGGAGTACAGTTGCTTAGAAATTAGAGCACGTGGAAAAATAAGTTGGCCCCATAGAAAAAGTAATGGTTAGCTTGGCTGACACTGTTTAACTGTGCAGTGCCTGAGGTGGTGGCAGTTAAGCATTAACATGCTCCAAAGGAACCACACATCTGGTGTTGGCTGCAGAGGGATAAATGCAAACTTTGCTAAAGCCCAGGCCCTTCTCAGGTGTCCTCCCTTGTGTTTGCAGTGTCTGGCCAGTGCCACCGAAGGGGTCCGGCTGGCTGCACGCATCGTGGACACCCCGTGTAATGAGATGAACACTGATTCCTTCCTGGAGGTTGGTGATGCCCTGATGAGGAAGAGTTGCTAGCTGGAAGTCTGGACTGCAGTAATCAAACCCGAGTGCTGCTGTCTCTCAGTGAAAACTGTGTGTCAGCAGTGGGCAGCACAGCAAACCAGGGGTGCTCAGGCTCTTCCTTTGGCCTTTCACATTTCCTAGAACTGTGCAAAGCTGGAAGGAGGCAGAGTTCACAGCTTGGAGTAGTTCACTGGGAAGCTGAAAACATGAGTTCTTCATTTGGTCATGGCACTGGATTTTTGTCTTAAACCTGATGGTGACCAGAGTTACTGAAATTATGGGACAGCTGACATATTTCCAAATGAGCTTTATCGTAGAGATCTGGAAGGCTGTTAAGAATGAAATTATTCCTGTCCTATTACATCGTGATCCAACAGAGTGAACAGTTGTCCTTTACCTCAGAAGATTTCTTTTACTGGCAGGACCTAAAGGTCAAATTTGTATTTCATGCCATAGTAAGTCAAGGATGTGTCGGTGGAATTAGGCCATTGGAAAAGCAGCACCACTCCCAAAATTGTGAATGTTTGTATGTGTATACATGAAAAAATCACAAAAACCCCTTAATTGGGTACCCATTTGTGTGGAAAGGCACAAATGTGTCCTAATGACTGACTGACAATGTCCCTTTTTTTTTTTTTTTAATTATTAAGGAAATCAAAAAAGTTGGCAAGGATCTTCGGATTACTCCTACCATTATCCGAGATGAGGAGCTGAAAGAGAGAGGCTTTGGAGGTATATCTTGTTGAGTATTCCATTTTTTTCCTAGCAGATGACTGGAATGTTTTGCCATCTCCGTTGTAATGTTTTATTTGCACGTTTTTGAAACTGTTTTATTGCCCATAGTGTTCCAAGATGTTTTACAGAAAATACCCACAGGGGTTCCCCACAGTCTTTCTTCCCCACAGGTGGTTTAATTCTCTGTTTTCTAGGGATCTATGGAGTTGGAAAGGCAGCTCTACATCCTCCAGCCCTGGCAGTTCTCAGTCACACTCCAGATGGTGCCACACAGACCATTGCTTGGGTGGGCAAAGGTATTGTGTATGACACTGGAGGACTCAGCATCAAGGGAAAGGTACAGAAGCACTTCTGCTGCTGCTGCCTTTGCTTACACTGTTGTTTTCTGCTGAAAGTAATTCAGATAATGTCTGTAGGAAACAAAAGTACTTTTTTATTGAGTTAAGTGCTTGATTTTTTGTCATCCATGTGGACACAAACTATCAGGGGAGAAGACCAAATGGGATTCAAAGACCACTACAGAACAATTAGCAAATAGCAACCCTTTAAATATTGCCTGCTGAAAGGCAGAAAGTAGGAACAAAGATGTTTAATTTCTGGTTTCAAAGATAGAATGAAAACCTGTTGGAGTTAGACTCAGTGTGAAACTTATAAACAACATTTTTCTTTTTACTTTTCTAACAGTTTAGCAGACCCAGTTTAGTACTTTTCAGTTCCAAGACCAGATCCACCAATAAGCAGAGGCACACGTTCCTTGTTTGTGTTGTTGACAGCTGAGCACTGTCAAAACCAGAGTCTCAGAAGCACCAGAAACCCTGGTTCTAGCAGGCAGTACTGTGAAATTCTCTTTCAAAGACAAAAAAAATTCTGTGGTTCTGTTTAAACAGACTACTATGCCTGGAATGAAACGAGACTGTGGTGGAGCAGCTGCTATTTTGGGTGCCTTCAAAGCCACTGTAAAGCAAGTAAGTAAAATGTGTTAATTGATATCGTGTATCCCAGCACTGCCAAGGAGCTTGGATAAATTCCCAGAGACAGAGGCCTGTCTAATCCTGAAGTTCTGACCTGCCACTGCTCTTTAGTGAGCTTGAGCCACTCTGCTCTTTCTGCTATTTCAGGAAAATATTTTCATCTTTACTGAGATTTTGAGAATTGTGAGAAATTCCCTGAGTGCTTTTTTTTTTTAAGGGTCTTCCTTGAATTTCAGAGTTTGTTCTGTGGACTGAATGGTTTCTAGTCTCTTGAATCAGCTCTGTACTTGAGTTATCCAGTGCTGATTTTGTTTAAGCTGTGGGATTTGGGGCAGCTGTTGTCACCTTAGCAAAGAAGGGGACGAGTGACTCTGGGATATGAAGTCTTTCTGGATTCCAATTCCTGTGCCAGGTCTAATATTAACCTAGTGGGGAAGTAGCAGCTCTAGTGTCATCAGGAGCTGCTTGTTGGTTTGCCTCTGTGGTCAGAAAGTAGTGGGGAAGCTGAGAAGAAGCCAGGTATCAAAATATGAAGAATTAAAAGTACTCCTCTTGCACTTTTAATAATGCAAATGGGGGGAAAGTGGCTGCTGCCAATAAAACTCTGCCCTCTCCACAAATCCAGTGACTGAGTCTTGCTGACAGAGCAGCTGTTACCTCCAAGGAGTATCCAAAGTTCAAAAAATATTTACTGCTGCAGATTAATGCATAGATCTGATGGATGCTTTGTCCAGGGGCTGATCAGTGCCAAATTCCCATTTCTCAGTAGTCTAGCTCTGTGCCTTGGCCCTTACAGCATGTTTGATGTGGAAAGATTGTAAACTTCACAGTTACCTTCTGGGAATTAAAATGGAAAACAGATTTGTGAGCTGCATCTCGGGCAGAACAACTACCTTGCATTACTAAATCCTTCAGAAAGTTAGATCAGAGGTCTGCAAGGGGCAAGAGCTGGAACTTACACGGTGCTTTGGGAGACTTTGGGATAGCTGTGGATGGGGGACATCCTTCCAGTGGTTCAGTCCTTGTTTCCAGCGTAGTTCTGTGTGTGGTCATCTGCACTGAGAGAAGTTCCATTCACAGTCACAGTAGATGGGAGCACAAGTGATCTGTCAGTTCATACACAATTACTGCAACAGTGAATAAACTGGCAGTGATGTGTTTGGACAAACTGAGCCTGGAGAAATCTTTATATGCCTTTATATGTAAAAACAAAAGAATGAACTCACTGCTTAATTTTACAGTCTCGTGTGAGAAGACCTTTAAATAACATCCCTGCAGAAAATGTGTTCAGAGAGACAGTGGGAAGAATTTGTTGTTACTGTTTCAAGACTTTTTTTTTTTTTTTTAATGCTTTTAAGAATAAAAGAAAAGTTGAAGAGGTTTCACTGAGCTATGCTTTGTCATAGAGACTGAAGTGGGAAATGTGTGTTGGATAGAAAGCTCAGTGGGAAGAGGGGCAGAGGTTATTTTCCTTCTTCATAAAATATCTGCCTGCCTGCTGTTCAGCAGTTACACAAAATGATTTTAAAGGCTTTGGATGGCAAAATTAAACAAGTGATTTTTCCTAGAAAGATGCATTTCCTCCATTGTGAGCTTTCCAACACAAGGGAGAAGAGAAAAACATTGACTTAAATTTTTGATTTCTTTCTTGTTAACATGATCCTGCATGTTAGCATAATAAATCCTGCTTTTGAGGAGCTACAGGCAGAATGAGAGTTGGGAAAAGGCAACTGATACTGGAAATAGATTTTCACTTTTTGACAGTAGGTTAACAACATGTCTCTCTTGGAGGAAGAAAATCCAGTGCAGTGAGATACTGTGAATAGTTGGGTTATGGATGGAAGGTTGTCTCCCCTGCAATGCTGTCTGCCCACCAGCTGGGCTAGAAACTGAAATGACTTTCTGGCTTCTAAGTGCTGCCCATTATTTTGAAAGGTTTTGATTGATGCCTTTGCCCTTTAGACTTCAGAACATGAGCTGATTCAGCAAGCCCAGATTTCTTTAGCCATGGACTTTTATCAAGAGATTAAGAGCAAAACTGGCCCAGGTTTTCCCCTAGAATTTGGTGTTGTTAACTATCCCAGTTAAGGAGGAACAATGTTTTCATTTGTTAAATGCTGCTGTCTCCCTGTCTGTTCCTAGAATCCCTCCACACAATACAACTGCTGTGTAAATAACAGAATCATCATCCATTTTAAAATACCATCCATAACCACATAAGCACTTGACTTTAAACCAAAATAAAACATTATGAGATAAACCAGAAGAGAGGAGGCTAAGGAGAAAAAAAAAATAAAAGAAAAAAACCCCAACAGGTTAAAAATGCTGTGTGCCTCCTAGCAGGGATGACAATTTAAAAAAACCCAACTAACACCCACCCACCTGTCCAAAAACCCTACCAGTTTTCCTATGAAAATCGTAGCATTGCTGTCAAGAAGTCTTAATCCCTCACTGATTTGAGTCCCAATAAATGAGCTTGATGTGAATTGAAAGCCATTTCTCCCCTCTGGTTGTTACAGGGGTTTAAGGACAATCTTCATGCTGTTTTTTGTCTGGCTGAGAACGCAGTGGGACCACGTGCAACGAGACCTGATGACATTCATGTTCTTTACTCTGGAAAGTAAGATTGTATCTATTCTCTTCCCATAAACAGAGCAAACATCATTTTCTGTTCATCTGAGAGCCATGCAGATTGTGAAGCTGTCTGTAAATATTGATAATAGTATTTCATACATCCATAGTAGTGAGTTTTAAGTGTGCTTGGAGTTTCCTGCGGGGTATGTAAATACACATCAAAATACATGTATATCATAAGCTGAACTTCCCTTAAAGCACTCAGATTTAGGTGGGTTTTGTAGTACAGGCAGTTTTCTGTGTCCATCTGTTGCTGCATTGTGTGGCAGCAGCAAAGACAGGCCACCAGGGGATCAGAATCTCTTTTAAGGACAGATGTTACCTCTTTGGCAGTAGTTTTTAGAATTCCAGCAAGGCACCACACAGGCTCAACAAGCAGACCCTGCCATGAGGGCAGTAGTGTCATTTCCCTTTTCCTTGTGTCCTCTGTCTGGATGGTTGGAGCTGGGGAATAGCAGCCCTACAGACTTGCAGAGTCAAAAAAGAAAAGCACAGGAGGTTTGAGGCTGCTCTCTAAAGTGTTCTAGTCCAGACAGGTGATCCTGACTTCCAGCCCTAAGCACTCCAGTCTGAAATGCCCTGTCTCCCTCCCAGAACTGTGGAAATCAATAACACTGATGCAGAAGGTCGCCTGATCCTGGCTGATGGAGTTGCTTACGCCTGCAAAGACCTTGGAGCTGATATCATTCTGGATATGGCCACTCTTACTGGAGCTCAGGTACAACAGTCTTACATTCATAACTCAGTTTCTTTTCTGTTCTTTATGCAACTTTTTGCTTTTGCATACTTAAATTAAAAATGGTGTTCTTCTGATGACATCAGCAGCTGATGTAAGTGGGCTGGTACTCCATGTTTGCAATTCAATTTATAATTCCCAGAACTGATTTGTTAATAGTCATCAGGATTTTCTTGTTCATGAAATGGCGTCCATTGTAAGTCATACACAGAATGGTACAAGGCTGCAAATTTAACAGCATTATTTTCTAGCATCTGTTCCTGATTTTTAGAAGGTTCTATTGACGAGCAGTAGTGGAGGGTGACTTCTTCCTGATTTTGTCCTTTTTCTCACCAGGGAATTGCCACAGGAAAATACCATGCTGCTGTCCTTACCAATAATGAAGAGTGGGAAAAGGCTTGTGTTAAAGCTGGCAGGAACTGTGGAGACTTGGTCCATCCTCTGGTGTACTGCCCTGAGCTCCACTTCAGTGAATTTACCTCTGCTGTAGCTGATATGAAGAACTCTGTAGCAGTAAGATTTATTTTTTCTTTTAATTTTCTCTGTTACATAAAAACGTGTGTTTTTAGACAGTGAGCTGTCCTGCTCATAGCTGGCTGAAAGCTCTTCATAGGGGCTGTAACCTTTTAGAAATGGCCCATATTGTTTTGGTCTTCAGGGTCTTTCACCTGGGGCTTTGCAGGCTGTATTTAGTGTCAGTTTTAAACAGGGTGACCTGCTGCAAAGGTATCTTTGGGCTGCTTGCCTTTTAAATATGGCCCTACATGAATGCTGAATTCCTGGATGGAGACCTTTTAGGGAATCAAGATGGGCATTCCTCAGATCATACATCACCAGCAGAGACTATTGGCTGGGAGTGCAGAAACCAGGAAATTGAGGACGGAGGCCTCGGAATTGGTGCAGCTGCTTTTGCTGCATTTGAGAATTCCAGTGTGCAGTGAGAGTCCAAAAACGCTGCAGGAAGGAGTGTGGGCAGAAGAGGAATTGAGCAGGGCCACACTACTGCTAGGGACTAAGTCAAGGATTTACAGTAAAGTTGGTTTGTAAGACTGTTTTAGGGCCATTCTTTAAGCTTTGACTGAGATTTGCGTAACTGTCTTTCCTGTAGGCAGAATGAACCACTGACATCTTTTCTTGCAAGACCAACTCTATTTTTATTGCTCCTACAGGACCGGGACAATACCCCCAGCTCCTGTGCTGGGCTCTTCATTGCCTCTCACATCGGCTTCGACTGGCCTGGGGTGTGGGTGCACATAGACATCGCTGCTCCCGTGCACGCTGTGAGTGTTCCTGACCCTCTCTGGGCACACAGGCTGGGGAAACACACCTGCTGATGGCTGCAGGGGCTCTGGATTGTGTCCATCCAGCTCAGGGTGACAGAAATAGGTGGAGAGGGGTCCTTTAGAAAAGCACTGACTCGTCTCTGTTGCGAGTTTCTTGGTTTGGTAGTTTCATCTCTTCGTATTTTTCATTTTGGTTTTAAAATATTCTAGCAGTCACTTTAATCAGTGACATCTTTATCATTGTGAGCATTGACAGCTTGCCTGCTCTCTGTTCATGGCAATAATCCCAGCCTTCCATTCTCAGCCATGTTGTTTTAGGATGATTGACCAGAGTTGATCACCCTTCCAAAAATATGTTCCCTCTTGGGGATTTCCTTTCCTCCCTTTGGTGGAACCTGTGTATATTCTTTTTTTTCCTAAAAACCAAGGCAATTCACTCCACCTGCCTCTTTTTTTTTTAAACACAGTTTATTCAGCTCTTATTCCAAATCCATGCTCAGGCTGGGTGGGAGATCCCCTGCCTTGAACAATGCTGGCCTCTATCCACCCACAAGTCAGTGGGAGCTCTGTTCTCATGTGTTGGTTTAATCCAGCTGGGACAGATTCCAGTGGCAGTGAGGATACAGCAGCACAGAGCATGCCTGCCAGGGATTGGCTGTGGCTGTTGACCACCACAGAGTGAGTAGCCACATGAAAACTAATTCAAATCCTACAGTCTGAAGTGTGAATTGTGTGGTTTTGGTTTTGTTCTAGGGTGAACGAGCTACTGGCTATGGCGTGGCTTTGTTGCTGTCCCTGTTTGGAGGGGCCTCTGAAGACCCTTTGCTGAACCTCGTGTCTCCTCTTGGGTGCAATGGAGACTCTCCCCCTGAGGAGATGGAGAGGGACTCCAAGAGACGGCGCCTGGTTTGACGCAGCCCCAGCCCTGCCAGGTGTGGGGTTACCTCACTTTGCACTGATCTGTTCTCAAGCAATGAAAATGTCCCACGTCAGAAATTGCCTTTTTTTTTTTTTTTACTATCATGATAAGATTTATTACTTGTTTCTGATAAAAACAGCCTGATGTATTGTTTAGTTAGGTTTTTTTTTTTTAAATTATTGGTGCACGCAGTTGCTGAACAATATCAGTGGTGCAGAGTCCAGGCTCAACTAACTGTATCTGGAAGAGGCCATGTCCTCCTCTGAGCTCCTCACAAAACCTAACTAAGTGCATTCATGCATGAGAAGCTCTCTCTAGTCTGAAGAAGCAACTGCAGTTATTGCTTACAAAGCCTTCTGAATTACTTATTATATGTGAGGTTTTATCAGACATTTCTGCAGGCCCCACTACATCTCAGAACACAGGACAAGGAAAAAAAGCTCTTTAGACAGACTTGGCTCATTCAGAGACAACTTGGCTTAGCAGCAAAGGAGATGTAACGAGAAAAGGCCTATAGTTTTAATAAGGTGCTGTTTCCGCATGTTTTAATGTTCTTCTGACCAGTAAAATCAGCAAAAAGGGTTCAGAACATATCTCTATGTAATTGTTTCACATACAAATTACAGAATGTATTAATGTTAAATGAGGAAAACAATAGAGGGACTGTGATTGAGTAAAATGGGTTTACAAAGCAGAGTGGCTTCTTGCCACTTTATAAATTTATTATTATTAAAGAAGCTTACATATCCCATGTGGTGTTTGTGGTGTAATTTATATTTCAGAGAACTCTTGAGTGCTCCAAAACTTTGTGTACAACATCATTACTCTGTTCACATTCCTTTTCCCAGCACTCAGAGCTGAGAGAGGAACAGCTTGCACTGAGTGGTTTGGGGCAGTTCTGCAGAACTTCTGATTCACTTCATTTGTTTGATTCAGCAGCAGTCAGGGATGCTCAGTCTGGGTTTCTGTACAAGCCACAAGGAACTTCCAGGCATTGCTTTGGCTGGGACACCCACGGGAAGTGACTGGGCCCAGCTGATGTCATGGCAGTGGCAGGGTGGGGAACAGAAAGACCAAGTCCCTGTCCTGGGGCTCCAGCATCAGCTTTTGGAAACATTTCCTGGCTCCAGCAGCATCAGCACCCCCCAGCACCCCCGTGGCTGCTTTGCAGATCAGGTCAAGCTGAGCTGTGAGGGATTGTCCCTTTCTGTGTTGAGGGGATCTCTGGAGAACTGGTGCTGGTTTTAGCTGGAGTTCCAACAACAAGGGATACCAAGAGTCTTTTTGATTAAAGACTGCATGGAAAGCTTAATGCAGAAGGGAGAAAAAATACTTCATTCTGGTTGGGTGGCCCTATTTGACAGACAAAAAGTAACAAAAAAAAACCAACTGCAGAACTTCATTACTTCCTGTATTTGTTTCTCCCTTGCTGTTCTGGCTCCCCAGTCCACTTGAGTTTTAATAAATCTGTATCTAAATGAGTTCTGCCTTTGGTCATTCTTAACACTTGGTATAAAGCACTATCTGGTACCAAAAACTGCCATGGGAAATGTGTTGATGAAGTTATTTTTATTACAGACTCAGCATTGAAGCAAATAGCAACATGTTCTAATTTCAGTGTTCTGAGATCATCTTCAATCTCCATCTTGTAGAAGCATTCTTTAAATTAATAAATTCTAATTTTGAAATGTAGTGTTTTGCCAGATTTTTACATAAAAAGTAGCCTGTGGCTTTGTGGCACGAGGCTCAGTTCTGATGTTATTCACTGAATGGTAAGAGAGAAGTTGGGTTTTGATGGCTGATTATCATATTCTTCAACTTTGCTGTGTCTCAGGGCATATCATTCTGCTGGATTTAATTTGGAAGGCACTTAATAGAAGCCGTTTTTTTAAGTACCTTATATTAAAGAAATCTATTAAGCACCTGAAAAGCAAATGGGATGTTTGGGAAATCAAAAACTGAAAACCAGATGAAGTTTGCCAAAGGACAGTAAAATAAATTAATTCAACACCTAATAATAAAAAAGTCTGATGCTTCCTCTGGATCAGAGATACAAAATAAAAATCAAGGCTCTTTCTTTCAAATCTGTATTAAAATGTCTTTCTGTTCCTCATGTACATTATTATTTCCTTCTGTTTTGATAAAAGGTCTGTTCTCCAGAGCACAGGCTTTGGACCTACACAAGACAGTGACTTGTGAGCTCTACTTGCCAAATAAATTATTGTCTTTCCTCTGTGTTTCACAGAGCTCACACTAGGATCATTCCCATTAAGCTCACAATGTTTCTTAACCCCTAATGAGTAGAATTTTAGTTCTTTAGTTTACTCATCTGCTTCTGGGTGCTGGGCAATTTTAACTCCTGGTTTTGCCCTGAGGTATCCTGGTGTGAGACCTGGAAGCAATCTACAAAAGGGAGATCCCAAAACTGCCTTATAAATAGCAAATGCATAGAAATTAATATGTGGGGTCGTTAACCAAAGTAAGAAATAAACCCATGTTCAGCAGTAGAGCTGGAATTTGTCTCTACAGCTGCCACCACTGCTAATCCCTGGGCTGAGCAGGTTCCAGAAGCCACCCTGACCATGTGTCCCACCATCACTGACATAGAAAGCTCCCCAGGCCCTTCCGTGTGACAGAGTAGCAGTTATTTACAGGAAACACTTCCAGACACCAGAGCCTGACCTCTGGGTTTAGGTGACTGCACTTGAAGTGTATTCTGGCCCCACTTAAGCAACTTTAAACACAGTCCCACACAGGGCAGGGAGCACCTGCAGAGCTTTGCAAAACTACTGGGCCCTGAGTCCTCCTCACTGTGGGGAGCCCTGGACCAACCCTTCAAAGACACTGAAGGTCACCTCAGTGTCAAAGAACTGAACTTGGGGACCCCCAAACTCCAGGTTCCCAGATGTCCCCCTCCTCAGCTGCCTCCTGAGCACACACAGGAGCCAGAGCAGGGTCGCAGAGCCAGAGAAGTGCCTCTCTGCGTTGTTTTGTAGGTCTTAGAGCTTAAATCCCTGCAGCTGTGGGTCCGGCACTTCTAAGAGGAGGTTGGCAACCATACGGTAATGCACCCCTTCAGGAGATCTCATTTCCTCCTTGGAGCTGTACCAGGATGGCCCAGTGGAAGCTGACACAGGCAGCAGGTGAGTTAAGAAGTGTCTCTGCCATGGTACAGACCATCCCTGCTCTTTATCTTGTGACAGCAACATCCTGTGGGCAGCAGTTTGCTATGAACTGTGTGGCAGACTTGGGAGGACAAGGCTGATCTGCTGGTTTGCTTGTTAAAGTGAAGAGGAGCTGGTGCTCAGTCAGGGAAAAACCTGTCTGTGATGTGTTCCATTTGTAAACCTTACTGCAGGAAAGGTCTTTTCTGGCCTTGTTGTGTTTTGCCAGGAGGAAATTAAGCCAGCAGTGTATTTTATCCCATTTTGGTACTGCCAAGTGCTGTCTGAACTGGGAACTGGCAGCAGACACATCACCAGAGTTTTACCTGGTGCTCCAGAAAGGTGGACTTGAGCAAAACAATACTTAGGGATTAACTCCTGCTGGGCAGTTCTGACCCCGGGAAGGTGCAGTAGAGATCTGGGTTCCCTTTGGGTGTGTTGGACCTTACCTGTAGCCTCCGGTTTTGAGCTGAGTGTGGAGGGATCAACACCCCCTGCTTTCCTGGGACCAGTGTGAGAGCGGGAGGCACGGACATCCCAGCCTGTTTGTAATGTGGACAAACTCTTGGACAAAGTAATTTTTTGGAAAATAGTCTTTGGGACATGAAGACAATCACCTGTATCCCAAGGTTGTTCCAGGTGAGTCAGAGCACATTTTATTTTCTAGTTACCTGTGCACAAAGCTACTACTAACCACATTTCCTACAGCTGGGAAAGCATCCATGCAGGCAAAGGTTCCTTCTGTACTTACACTGCACTGACCCTGAAGCTGCACAAAGGCACACGAGGAAATTAAATTGATTTTTCTCCATTTTCATGTGTAAGGGATGGAATTAGTATGTCTTACTCCTCAGGCCCCATTGTGATTTGTGTCTTGGAAATTCTGTTGCCTTGGTATGTGATGTCTTCTGGGCTCTGGGTGGGAAAGCAATAGTTTTCCAAAACTGCTGTGCAGGGATTTTATCTTTTTCCCTTTCATGTTTTCTTTCAAACGCTTCTCTTACACAAAACCCACAGAGAGAGTTCCAGGCAGCGTCCACCCATATGAAACCAGACATTTTTTCCACAATCTTTTTATAGATTTGATAATATTTAACTCGGCATGCCTTAAAAATGTATGGAGTACATAAAATTCATTATAAATGTCACCAAATGGGCCAATGGCTTTTTAATATCACTGCCACAAGACTGCATTTTAACCTATTTCCTGTCTGGATCCATTCCAGTGGCAATTCCAGGAGGGGAATATATTTAGTCTATATTTACTTAGTCTGTTTAACTTTCAGTTAGTGTCTTTGGCTGATCCCGTGGCCGTGCTATTTTGGGATGATTTATACAATATTTACATTAAATTCTGCTAATATTTCCTTGCCTCTTGAAGTCGGATTACACTATTTACATCTCAAAGGCCCAAGCTGGAGGAATAAGCAGCTGTTCCAGGCACCAGAGAGAATTTAGTGTAGGGGAGGCTGCCAGCAATGAGACCATGAGTCTGAAATACTTGTGGAGGAATTATTTAGGATTGGACCAGTCCTCCATGAAGGAAGGGGGAATCATGGAATGGTTTGGGTTGGAAGGGACTTTAAAGACTGTCTAGTTCCAAACCTCCTGCCATGGGCAGGGACACCTTCCACTGTCCCAGGCTGCTCCCAGCCCTGTCCAATCTGGCCTTGGACACTCCCAGGGATGGGGCAGCCACAGCTTCTTTGGGAAACCAACTCCAGGTGTGAGGTTGTTCCCCTCATAGAGAAGAATTTCTTCCCAATATCTAATCAAATCTGCCCTTTTTCAGCTTGAAGCCATTGCCCTTTGTCCTGTCACTATGCACTCTTGTCCAAAGCCCCTCTCCAGCTCTCTTCTCTTCTCTCTCTCTAAGATCTCTCTGGAGCCTTTTCTTCTCCTGGCTGAACAACCGCAGCTCTTTCAGCCTGTCTTCACAGGAGAGAAGCTCCAGCCCTCTGAGCATCCTTATGGCCTCCTCTGGACTTGCTCCAGCTGATCCATGTCCGTAGATCAGAGGGAATTCCCTTCACGTCTCCAGTGGTGGAGCAAAGCCCTCAGCTGAAGGCAACGAAGTGTCTCTCTTACTCTGGCCTCTGTGTGGTGTGGCAGGAGAAGCAGGACAATGGTCCTGAGCTGTGTGATTGAGCCTTTACAAAGCTGAGAGAAACCTTCAAATCAAAGGTTGGATGCTGAGGTCGTATTCTTTACAGCAAACAAACAAACAAAAAAGTAGGTTTTGGATTTATAACAAAAATTAAGACCAAACAGATTCAGCATCACTTAATTTGACTGCAAACATGCATCACAGTTGGAGAGGAAAACATTCCTCTCTGCATGAATGGAAATTTATCTTCAGGATTGACCTGTGCAGTAATGAAGCAGCAAATGGATGAGATCAAAGTGCGCTGAGCCAACCACCCTCAATCCCAACAATATTTGGCAGAACAAATGATTCTCCTGCATTGAAGGCACAATGTAATTTAGTGGTCCAGGGAAGAAATCCAAATAATGAAAATATTTGACAGCTACTCTTACTTGGGGGGACGAAGAATCCAAATTAGCTGGAATTTCAGGCTATAATGATTCTCAGAGGACTCTACAGACTTTTTAAGTATAGAGGATGGTTCCAACAGATTCTTAATGGATTGAAACTCTGGAAGCAAATCTTGCTTTGAAAGCCAGTGAAACTTTAGGATGAATAAATATTTTTTTTCTTTTTACTCAATTTAGTTCTCATTTTCAAGTCCATGAATTGTCTATAGTTCATGAACAAAACGTTTCAAGTCTTATATCCTTGCTAATCCACTCTAACACTGGGCTGAAGGACATTCATTGTACTTTAAAAATGTCTCATTTGCAAGGTTACTCACTTCAATACTAAGAAAAACTTCATCAGTAGTAAGAAAAACGTACCTGTGGATAAATAATCTGTCATCCAGAAGGATTTTGTTGGCCTTGGAACAGATCAAATGACATACAAAAAAAGAATAAAGGGCAGAGCCAAAGCGAGAACTGAAGCAGAAATTCCTGTGATTCAGAATGCTCACGAAATAGAAAGTCTTTCTGGCTTGGAGAGCACAAAGCAAAGTACAAGGCAGACAGATAAAACCTCTCTGGCTCCTCGAGTTCATTGTCATGAAATATTCTGAACCACGGGGGTGGGAGGAAAAAAAAAGAAGAGTTCAACTGAATCATTTCTGTTTTCTAGGAGCAAGGGGGTGAGATTGCTAAAGAGCATTTTTAGCTCAGATGAATCAATAAACCAGACCAGGGTATGGGATAATGGAACTTCTAACCACTGCAGGTGTGAGGTGGTAACAGAGTGTTAACCAAGCCTTTCCTAAAAGCTTTTGCTGACTCGGTCACTGATAATCCCAGTCTGGGATACTCGGGCTGATTTATGGGCACTGAGAGGATGATGTGAGTTAAATCATCTAAACTGTACCTGCTTGGTAACCCCTCTGAAATACCAGGGTGTGTTTACATTACCCATCACACAGGGCACCAAACAGGTGCCAGATTACTTTGTCAGAAGTTTAATTTTCCCTAAAAGGCCACAGAGATGACGTGCAGTGTGAAAATGAGCATCTGTCCCTGAGTATGACACGAGGACAGCCCTGGCAGGGGGTTTCTCTGAGGGCAGACACACACACACACCACTGGGACCAAGCCTCTGCCAGGGCAGCAGTGCTCATTCAGGACAACTGACCTTTTTAGTCCACACATGATTCAAATCCTTAAAAAAACTAGAAACTATTAAGTGTTACTATATTAATTGTTTTAGATGGTTTTTGCACTGATCACATGCATATTGTACCTGTACTTCATGCTCAGCCTCAAAATGATGGTAACCACCAGGTCAAATCACTAAAACAATCTAAAAATCAGTGGAGTTCAGAGTTTTGTGGATGATTTAGAAAAACAAAGTCTGAGGAAACTGTGCCTGTAAGTCCTGTGTGTGCTGATCTCAGTGCATGTTTAGATTTTTAGCACCAGTTGACCATAGCATAATGGAACACAAGTTCATGTTTGTAGTCTCTTTATTAGTGTTTTTTATGTGATGTTCATACAGTTGAAGGCAGTTACTGAGCTCTAAGTAGGAACATCTGGGAAGAAAATAATTTTCCATGTACATTGAAGTGTGCTGGGCAACAGCAGCGTTTGGGAGGGACAGAGTGGAAAATGTACACGTCTGGATAAAATACACTCAGTCCCCTCGGGCAAGGGCAGCTCCTGGAGGGCAGAGAGATTTATTCCTGCAGGTCCTGTCTGCCTGTGGAGACACTTCTCCATCCTGGTGGGCTGTTTCCACTTCCCCACGTCATCTTTCCTACTGGTAATGGCTCCTTGGCTTCCCCCTGCCCCGAGCTGAGCCAGGGCTGCCACCGGCTCCTTTTGCCATCATTTTTCTGCACAGCCCAAGGAGAGAACAGGGACAGAGACACAGAGTGACGCTGCTGCTTCACCTGCATCCTGGAGATGCTGCTCTTCCTCCAGTGGGCTTTTGGTTTGCTTCAAATTCTCACTTTTTTTCTGTCTTATTTTGATTAGTTTCATCCAACTTGTTGAAAACAAAGTTAAGGTGATGACTGCTCTAAATTAGGTGTGCACATTGTCTGAACTCAGTGTCTTACAAACACTATCCTCGTGACATAAACCTGTAACTTCAATGTTATAGAAATCACCAGAAAACTCAGATTTGATTTAGAAATTATTTTAAAAATGAGAAACGATCATTTTTTTAGTCTAAACTTTTTTCAACTAGTCAAATACTTTTATTCTATTGTTTTTTGGTTTTTTTAAAATTTCCTGTCAGATCAGCCCTGATGAATAAATCCAGATTGCAAATTGGGAAATATTTTTCCTGAAGACGTAAGATTAAACTAAAGCCAAGGAGGCACTGGCTGTAGGCCTGGTGTTTAGAACACCAGCCTTTTGTTTGTTATGGGCATCCACACACCAGCCTTTTGTTTGTTATGGGCATCCACACTCACAACTTTCTTTTCCATCAGGCTGTCGCATTCTTTCTCCTAAGACTGGGTATCCCACCAAGGTTCTTCTTCCTGAACCATCCTCCACAAGCAGTTTCACAGCACTTCACCACTTTTCCCATCTGTCTGAAATCCTTCCACAATAGCAAAATAGCATTGCCTTTGTCTTCAGCAGACTTAGCAGTGGGCAAGCCCACAAACCTAATCTGAAGCCTGTTGTATGAATATCAGAAGGGATGAGGATGGCTCTTAAACGTGTATTTTGTTGGATATCACTTTGACATGTGAGATGTAAAGGCTGTGAGAGAAACAGACTTTAATCTCTTCGGCCAGCAGGAATTGAACATATGCCTTTTAAAATTGCCCCCCTCCTAGGAACACATGTAAACTTGCAAGTCAGGAAATAATAGAGAGACAATTATTCATCCGAGTATTAATACTTCTTCTGATATTATTGTTTTTATTTTTGTGGAGCACAGCTTACTTTGGACCAGGCCAGCATTTGGAAGCTCTCCATCCCCAGATCTGATATCCAAAACAGGAAGCGGATTTGACAGGCACATGCAACACTATAGGCAAACACAAAGCACCACCATAAAGGGTTGGCTCCAGACCAGCTTTGTATGTGATGTTGAAACATTTGGTGTTCTGCTTAAGGTTTCTGCGAGGAAACATCTGTGAGATTCTGCTGCAGATAACACAAAATGTTTGATCAATCCTTGTTCACCTCGAGAGGCACTGGGAAAGGCTTCACTGGAGAATGAAAATGTGCCTCGTGTTGGGATAGCCTGGGTGACCTGAGGCTTGCAGGGCTGTTTGCATCCCCTTGCTGAGGGTCCTCTCACCATTTGCTTCATCCATCTCCTCTCCCCTGGCTGTCACAAATCTAAACAGGATTTTTGTTTTAAAGAGCCTTTTGCAACCTCTTTATCCCATGCAGATCAATAGATTATTTAGCCCACTGACTGAAGCAGAAGTCATTGAAATGATTTCTAGCCAACTGGCAAATGCATTCCAGCTCTCTTTAATAGAGAAAGCCAAACAGAAATAGAAGGATGAAAGTCAGTGCAAAAAAAACCCCAAAAACTACTCAGTGCAAACTCTGCTCGCACTGCAAGGTTCTCCTTCTCCTGATAAACACCACAGCCTGATATACAGCAGAGCTTGGTACTGCTTGGCCCTCCTGTGACATTGCTCCAGCAACCTCTCAGTGATTAAAATAAGGCTTCTATCCCCAGGCAGGGTCAAATAGCCCTTGGCACCAGCCTGTGGATCACCAGGAGTTCAGGCTGCCACAGTGGTGTAAATGAAACTGAAGCTCACAAAACCTTTCTTTTTATTTTCCCCCAACAAAATTCAATAGAGAAGTGACAGTTTTTCCTCCCTCTGAAAATCTGTGCTAATGGACACTCTGGGTTTGGCTTTCCTGCTTCCCTGATGCTGGGCCACACAGGACCAGAAAAGCACAGTGTATGTATTCCAAATGCCACCATGCTGCCACTGAAGCTGAGAATTGACAATGTGGCAGCACAGAAATATCTCCAGTATTTAACTAATGTTCCCTTAAGCAGCAGGCCAAGTATTTCCAAAAGAAGATTATGTGGTTTGTCCCCTCCTGTAATAAGAAGAAAACAAATCTGTTGGGCATGATGCTCTCCCCATACTGACTTGACACCTTTTCTATAATTATCCCTGTCTGTGGCTGCAAATGCCCCTAGAGTAGGTGCCTTATCTTGCCTTAAACGTTGTCACTTAGCAACTGAGGTCAAAAATGCAGAGACTGGTGAAGAGCAGTCGCTGCTCCTGAACACATGTAATGTGTTTTCTTCTACCTTCCATGGCATCGTTTGTTTTTCTCAAATACTTGAAACAGTGAGAGCTGAACAACTGGTAGAAACAGAGGAATGTTCTTGGCAGCAGAAACTTCTGCTTCAGGAGCCAGGTATGGTCCTCCCAATAGTCTGTGTTGCTCCCATATTGGCTGGAAGGTCTCTCCTGTGAGCATGAGCCCTTTCCATCTCTATTCCATGTGCTGTTTCGTGATATCCAAAAGCCTGTTCCCATTCCAACACCAAGCAAAGCACGGCTAAGGGGTTTGCAAGAGCACACGTGGAGCTTCTCAGCCAAGCTGGGTACCTGCGTCCACAAACGAAGTGCTTGTGTTTGCACAACTGGCATTTAGTAAATCTGTCCTAAGGACATTTTGGTAACGGGTTCCAGCCTTAGTTTAGCACAATGTTTATCTGTGCTGCTAAAGAGAAGGTCAGAGCACCACACCAGGAGGAACTTGTGTTGTTTCTTTACTGTGCTCATTCCATGTCACTTTTTGGAGAGATTCTTGTTTATCTTATGTCTCTCAATCACAAGTTGCCTTAGCAACAGTCAGACTGCGAATGCATAGAGGAGCTGCAATTAAACCACATTTGCACCTTATTTTTCCCACAGAACTTGCAGAGGTACACAAGCAACACCTTTCCTCATGTGGTATTGAGAGAGATTTAGAACCTTACAAACTACACAAGTCAAAAAGGCAGCATAGTTTGGAGGGGATGTCTGTCCCAGTGGCCATAGCTTTTATAGGTGTAAATTAGGGAGTTCAGGTCGCAAAGGCTTTGGCGGCAGGAGTTGCTTTGTGTGGGCATTGCGCAGCACACTGTGAGGTCTGAGCATTATCAGAAAATGGAGGTGAAGTCTAATTGCTGCACTTTTCTTCAGTATCAGCAAATGGCTCTTTTCTCCAACAGTTAATTAAGTCAGCATAGGAAGAGGAAAATTTCATGTGGCTGTAAAGCACCCTCCCCTCTGGACTCCACATTCCGCGTTGAAGTGCCGCGGACAAACCGAATGACAAGTGTTCCCAACACCAGTGTTCTCCCGTGCAGGCTCCAGCACTGGCCACTCACTGCTCCAGGCTCTCCTAAAAAGCCAAATTCTTGGGCTGTGATAAACTGGTAGGGCTGGAACAAGGTCCCAGGATTTAATAACAGGAGTTGGACTTTGCATGTGGCCTGCCCTCAGAGGCTGAAAATGAACACAGGGATTTCATGAGTGCCTTTGCCAAGTAATCCTGGTTTGTCCCTCACATCATTCCTAACATGTTTCAGGTTAAGGGAGAGTATAATACAGCATCAGAATGAAAACACAGTTAGTTTTACTTTTCTCTGAGAGGCTGGCTTACCTGAGTAGGGACTGAGAAAACGTGGAATTCCTCTCTTTGTGCCAAGAAGCATGCTGGGCAGTCAGTGTGGTTTGAAGCCAAAGCTGATGAGAACTGATTGTGTGATTCGAGGGAAGAATTCCTCTGGGGAGGTATTTAGCCCTGCAAAGAAACTTGGGACAAGCAGGATGTTCCCGTAAGCAGGAAGGAATGGGGAACTACGCAAGGCATGAATGCCTCTGGTCACGAGCCATCAAATGATGCAGGACCAAACCAGCAGAACAAAAGTGGCTCAGCTGCAATTGTGATGCCCTGGGCCTGCAACGCAGCAGAAACAGGGAAAGAAATTCTGCCATTTAAATTCTGATGTGCTTCAAAATTCGTTGTATCAGTGCATAGATTTTCTGCGTTATCCTTTTTGATTCCCTTCTGCAAAGCAAAATTAGGGATTAATCAGCTCCAGAGCGAAAATGTGGTGTGTCTGCACCAAACAAGTGGGCATCCTGAAGGCTGATTTGGCCTGTCCGTAAGGAATGAGGTAGGACAGAATCCTTTAGGGAGCCAGGGGTCAGTGCCCTTTTGGCCATGTTTCTTGGCTCTTCTGGTCTTGGTCTCCACCACACTCATGGAGTTGGTATATTCAGTCCCTGTGCCTTTCATTTGCTGCTCCAAATGCCATTATAGTCCCATTTCGATAGAAAAGCAGATGTCACACTGGAAAACTATGTGCACATTGAAATTATGTGCAAATGTTATAAAAAGTATCCTGTTAATGTATTGTAAAGTCAGTTTAGGCAGACATAACAGACCAGGTGAGCACGTATGCTCTTCTTCATCACCCTAAAACTCAGTGAGGCCACACGATGTACTAGACAAAGCAAAGCTTCTCTTTAGCACTGGTTCCTTATCTCTTGTACATGCTGTGAACAAACTTTATCCCAATTCCATTTTTGCTCTGTGCTGGGGTTTGAATTCGGGTCATGGAATACAACACATACCTCTTTGTTGTTCTCTTCCTCCTTGTGTTCCTGGTCTTCCGAATGAGACAGTATTTTGGGAATTTAGGCCTTTGACAGGTTTGGGGGTTTGTTTGCATTTTGGTTTGGTTTTTTAAAAATACTTTTAAGTGTGACACTACTTCAAAATATTCCAAGATCAGGGATCTGTAGGCAGAAGATATTGCTAGCATTGACTCTGCTGAGCTTGCCAAGCAGAAAGCAGTGCTGGAAAATGTACAGTTTCATAATTTTCCATCTATTCTATTGAATAATTAACTTGAAATCTCTCTTATGTCTACCACCCAGAAATGTAACTGCAGTAATAAAAAAAAAGGGGGGGGAGGAAGCACCCTTGTGATATAAACCACAGCAAACTGCATGACAGTAACCAAATGTGCAGTGAAGTTGCTCCAGTAAAGCGTTTATTCTCTCTTCCAAGGATAGATTTATCCAGTCCTTGTGTTATAACTGAGATAAAGGATAGGATAACCTAATAGATGGTGCAATTAGATACCTTTTTTTGGTTTGTTTTATTTTGTTATAGCCAATACTGGATATGGTTTAGTGGATCTAATACACCACATTTGTACTGCATTCCAGAAGTAGAGCCATGCTTTGGCGTCCCACCATCCAATCCCAACATTACAAACCCAATCTTCCCAACTGTACTTTATTAGATAAGAACAAAAATGCCCTTCCCAAGAGGCAGCAGATGTGGAATGCTGGATCATAAGGCAGGAGAAGCTGTGCAGGAGCTGGACAGACACCGTCCCCCTTTTGCTGTGCCGGCTGCAGGTCTGGGGAACCGTGGGACAATCTGCAGGAAGATGAGATGGGAAACAAAGTGCATTGTATGGGGTGATGGAGCTCTGAAATAAGAGGTGACTTTAATTGAGAACAATGATGGAATTGAAAGAAATCCCACATTTGTTTGGCAATACTATTGATATTGGGAACGGTATTTTAATTCAAAGCCATCTCTCCATCTTTCCACGAGCTCTGCTGTGCCTCTGGGAGACAGCCTTGAGCAGGAACTTGACTTCTCTACTGCTTAGTTTTGATTTTGATTGTAGCATTTTATCTCTTCATGAAAATTGTTGTAATCAGAATGTCCTAGACCCTTTCCCTGCAGTTTGAAGGCAAACTGGGAATGTGGATTGCTGGTGCATTTTGAAGGGGAAATGCTCTGATAATATGAGGTGAAAGGTTTGGATATGAATGAGGTTGATATGAATGCAAATAAAATCTATTAACAAGAAGCTTTGGGTAAACTTCGACTTTTAGATAATGAGAGAGGGATTGGTTGTTTTTTAAAGTACAGAGAAGCACATTTTCCTGATTTCTCTTCTGCCCCAAATGTAAAACATCTTTTCCTGAAATCAGAGTGGTTATTGCATAACCAATGAAAGTAGAATTCCGTTAATAACCTTTGATGATCTCTATTTTAAATTAATCAATAGCACATGGGAAAACCCTGAAATACTGATTTTGTTTCCTCAGACACAAAACTGACCAAATGCCAGTTTAAAATAAAACAAAAGAACTGGCATGTTTTGTAAGTCAACAATTTTTTATTGCCAATTTATTCCTTGAAGGTGTGGGGCTGCAAAGTTGGGATTGTTAATGGGATGGAGAAGCACAGACTTCAGCTACCTCTTCATTGCAGTGGGTATTGCCAAGCTAATAATGCAGTTACAGGGTGCTGCTTTCAATGAGGGGTTAGTTGTGCCAAAAAAAGCAACACTCATAAATTAGGTCATATATTCATGTTGTCCAATTGTTTCATGTACCAACTTTACTGAGTATTTTCTTTAAGGGTAAAGAATAACCAAGGGTATATTTTACAGACTATTCTTCAAAACAAGTTTCCAAAAATAATAAACACAGGAAAACAAGTTCATATCAGTTATTAAAAACTCAGCTAATAGAATTTAAAGTAAGTAAAGTAAAAAATTTTTTGTAATGGAACAATGGAAAAAATTATCCTTCTTTTCCAGGAGAGCTTTCCATGCTAAATCGCACTCGTGTACAAGAACTGTCAGAATGCTACAGTTTCAGCAGGATGAATGAAGTTTTATATGATAGACTAAAATTTAAACCATGCATATTTTATGACTAAAAAGAAACCATTTATGAAAAAAGAAATCCAACTGCTGGTGAAGGTGAGGTGCAAGGAGTGTCCCTGTGCCAACAGCAATTGTTCTCATTGCTTCAGAAAGGGGGAACAAGCTCCCAGGGAGCTGTTCCTGTTTCCTTGCCCTTCAGTTCTCAGATGGAAAGCACAAACTGTGTCCATCGATTGCTTTGCAGGTACATTTACTGTATACATTTCCAATCATCAAACCAAAGGCTGGGATTTGCTTTCTGTCCAATAATCCTCATTTTCTCTGAAATGGGAACTATTGATCCCTTATATTTCACTTTAATCCAGACTCTTTATTGCTGAACAAGTACTTTGAAATGTGGCTGTAGGATCATTCTTTCTAAATTAGAGTTTCTCTGCTTGGTTTCTTTCCTGATACAGGTAACTAGTCAAAGCAGAAGTGTTCTTCACATTGAAAACAAACAAAAAAACCCATCTTTTTTTTATTAATGCTCTAAAGTCTAGTTCTTGAGTTTAAGATGAATGCACAGAGTCTCTATGCAATGTATCCTTCAATGCTTAGTAGGCCGTATGAAGAGACTTTAAAGAACATTCTAAGTAGCAACCCAAGCATCACAGAGGCCTGAACTGTCCACCTAAATTAACTCAAATGCTTATGAGGAATGGCTACAGTGCTAAATGTTCTGAATTTCCACCTATTCATCCAGTACCAACCGAGCTCAGAGCAAACTAGGCTGGAGACTGGGGACAGTAGAGGTACAGCAGCACAAGACTTCTGGTTTATATCCTCAGTAATACTCAGGACAGGATTAACTGGCAAGGCAGGACACAATTAAGTTGATCTAGAGATACTAGTACTGCTGCCTCACTCAACAAATCCTCTTTCTGTCATATTAATTATTTACTGAAGCCATTTGCTACTTAAACTGTGAAAGCTGAAACGCATCTGTGAATTTTCCTTTTAATCTTTGGCTAAGGATTTTGTAGTAGATAATCCAGCAGAGTGTGTATGGTGGGTCTGTGATTTCTGATGCCAAATGTATCTGTGAATGAACTTTGCAGCTCTGAAAACACAGAGCTCTTTACGATTATTTGCCAAAAAAGCAATTACAAGCTGTTTGGAGGCTGGTACTTGTGCGCAGTCTCCTTTTATGTTATTGTTAGCTTTAAAGGGAATTCATCACAGGGTGAAGCAGAGCTCCCATCCAGAGTTCAGTCAGAATGCTGGAACATGTTTGCACCCCTCAGCACATGGATGGAAATGTTCAGTTGAAGCAATGCAGGTGGTCAGACTGTGCCCTGGATCACACCAATTCCGAGGGCTTCCCCCAGCCCTGGGCAGCTGCCTGCTGCTCCCACACAGGAACAGGGATTAGTCCAGGAACTGTGCCTTAATTACAGCCTTTCCAAAGGGAGTTTCTGTCTGTGGATGCTCCCCTCTGTGGAGTGTCAGTGCTGCAGAGGAACGAGTCCTTCTCAAGTCCCCAGCACAAGCGAGGCAGTTAAGGAGTGACACTCTGCAGGCTCCACACACTCATCTCTTTCTCTATTCCAACTCCAGGTTATTGCTGCTCTCAGTGGAATTTAATTCAGTCCATGGGAAGGCTGAGTGATAGTTAAATTTGCATTCTGCACCTAAAATCTTGTTGGAATGACTGCAGACTGGCTGGTGCTGGCTGTAGGAAGAACTATTTCATAATGGGAGCACAGATGTCCTCAGCAAAAATTAAAAAAGCTCATCAAAACTTCCTTTGCTGCCCAGTGAAAAACGCTCCTTGAGATATAGAAAATCACATTTTTAAATGGAAGTGAAACCAAAGTATCTTGTATCATGTTAACAAAGGTGTCTTTTTTGCCATATGGAACTGTTTGTTATCATGAAAAGACTTCATCGCCTTCATTGTTCCATTCTCTTGTAATATTTTCAGTAGTAATAACAGCAAGGGCAATCATTAATGCTTTGCACTTCCAGGAGGGCTTTATAAATGAGAGGCTTCAAGGGGTTTTTTTCCTGTTTTTTCCGCTGTTCTCTCTTTCACTTGGACCTTTCCATTTTGTTCAGTGGAGGCTGAAGGTCTCCAGCTTGGCACTGAAGGACCCTCCTGGGTGAAGGGCAGCTGTCTCTCAGTTCTAAAAAACACAAGTCTTTTCCTTGGACACTCCAGCCTGGAGTGTTTGGCTCCGTCCAGGCAAAGAGTTAATCCTTATTCTACAGAAACCACTGGGAAGTTGAAAAATACGACAGTGAAGTAACAGCAAAATACAGCACGTGAGGAGGATGAGAGAGAACATTGTATTTTCCAATGTTTTTTTTCTGTTGTTGCACCAGAAGAGGAGAGGTGAAAAACTCCGGATCACTCCCTTTTGTGCTTGCACCTGAGCACTGCAGCATTAGCAAGGAGGAAGAACAGGCAGACCCCTGGACTGATGAGACAGCAGATGTGAGAAAGCATGGAGCGAAAGAACAGCCAAAACGGTGAGAAAGAAATGAAGCAGTTTTGTTCTTTTTTTAAATTTTAATGAGGCTGGTGTTAATACACTGGGGCCTCATTAGCAGCTTACAGACGGCACTGAAGCTGGCCATCTCAAAGCAGCAGCTCTGCCTTTGCTCTTGGTGGACACTTTGAGGGACGTGGTACCGCAGGACCAGGCACAGCCAGCCCGTGGCACTGGTGACATCTAGAGGACTCCAGCTCTCGGCACCAGCCACAGCTTCGTGCAGGGGAAGGATGGGCTTCCCGGCCGTGGGGCATCTCCTGCTGCCAGCTGAGCTCATCTCACAGTGATGTGGCAGAGGACAACATTAAAAATCTCTCCGTGTGCACATGTAACTGCCCCTGAGGAAACTCTCCACTGTAGTTTCAGATTTCATTAACTGAGGGTGTAAATTGCACTACTTCAAGCAGGGAATAGGCCAAAACCTGCTACTTCACTGCTGTGATTGACTTATCAGGAGCCTGTGTCTGGGGAAGCTCTGACACCATCCCCACAGCTGGGGTCGAGTGACAGTGTGTGACACAGAGCAGATGCAGCTGCTGTGCTCTGGGAGCATTTCCCCTGTTCCCTTCCCAGTCACTTGATGGTATCTTGCCCTGGAAGCAGTGCACAAATAATCAGATCACATAATTATGACCACAACTGCAGCTACAGTGCATCGATGCCTCTATTTCCTGCAGTCCTAATGACAAGCAGGTGTCAGGCAACACGAAAAAATACACAGAGAAGGTGTAAGTGGGAGCTCCAACTGCTCTGCAGGGCTGCTGCTTCCCAGCTCTTGTGGGAACGTCACTGCAGTACCTTCCTGAGAGCCTGGGTTTGCTCAGCCTCCGTGGTCCTGGCAGCTCCCACTCTCCCTTGGCTCTGGAGTGTGTTGGCACAGAGGTTCAGTGGCAGAGCTGCCAGGCTGCTCCAGGGCTTGCTGGAAGTGGGGACACCAGCCTTCCCCATGTTCCCTGTCCTGTGCAGCCAGCGGTGCTTTCGTGTTCTGTGCTTTTTTCACCAAGAAAAGTAGATCCCTTGTTTCTCTGACATTTTCTCCTTTAAAGATGCATGAGAACAGTGAAGACTAGCAGGCAAAGTCAGCCTGACCCAGTGCTTCAATGGCAAATATTAAACTGCAGCGCTCAGAGAAATTATGAAATCTCTACTGGTAGAATTTAACAACCTACTTACACTGGAGCCAACCAGGACAGATTTATAAAGCTGTAAAATCAGCTAATTCTGTTTTAAATTATTTCAGAACCTGAACAGCACAAGCTGTCTTTTAAAATCAAAGGGCAAATTTGACATTAAAAAATGAGATTATACATTGTAGCCAAAATTAAATGCTGTTGACCCAATCATATAACAAGTATTTGTGAGGAATAGCAGGGACAAGGATTTCTGGGATCGTTTCCACTCAAAGAGAAAATTGATGGTAGTCTCCATTTCTCTCAAGCCTCCAGACCATGCTATTCTAAAAGTCCTCTTCCACATGACATCCTTCCATGCCCACAATACCTCCCTGCTACTTGTTTGCCCTTTCTCTTGCTCACAGAGTGCTGTGGGACCATCAGTGCCCAAATCAGCTGGGTCCTTGTTTGCAGAGTGTTTCTCAGAAACCCCCTTGGGCTGCAGAGTCAGGCCTGGGACTTGCCACACTTCAGGTTTTAGTCACTCAAACCAGAGGTCTGTAATTGCTCCATCGCTAAGGCTGACAGAGCAGTGTGTAGCCCTGTTACCCACTTCAGTTCAGCCTTGTGTTAATTCCGTGAATAAGAGCACTGACATACGATACAGGGTTTGCAGCACGGAGCTTTTAACCAAAGCAGGATGCTGGCTGAACTCCAGGACATACAGTTGTTCTCTGCTTATTACACTAAACATGCAGTTATGTTATCCAAACTGTACATCTGAGTAAGAGTTTGCTACTTCAGCTGAAACGCTTTGCTCAGATCTTACTTGCTTTTTCCAAAAGGTTGTGTGATGTCTTCAGACACTGATTCAGAGATGAGTGTTCGTGTCCTACTGCTTTAATTAGTCACATGGACTGAGGAACGCGCTTGCAGTGAAGCAACACAGGCTGGCTTCAACCTTCTCCTTCAGAAAGGCGACTCGTGCTCCTTTAGGATACGAGGACAGCCGCGGCATTGGAAGGACGATCGCTGAAGGAATTGCATGTTTCACAGGGAACACGGTCATTGCCAACCGAGTTTTCTAAGTGCTCGCCCTTGCTGCTGGCCGGGGCTGTCTGTGAGTCCCTTATCGCCCCGATGCGAGCGCTGTTATTGCAGCATCGCTCGCCCCGGCTCTCGTTCCTGCCGCAGGCGCTATCTCAATGCGTGAAACCACACGGGCTTGTTTTTTCCTACCCGGGTTGATAAGAGCCAACAGATGTCAGTGCAGCCTGAACAACACGGGGCCGTGCTCTGTTCAGGGCTCTGCTCCTGCAGAAACATCCCCGGGTGGGAGTTCCGCCGTCGGATGGCTGCGGATACCTGGGCGAGGGGGAGAGCGGCGCCCAGAACAGTATCGGTGTGTTAGGGGAGGCTGCACAGGCTCTCACAGCTAAAAATACCCGCCCAAGTATTTTTAAAAACACGTTCGAGGGTCCTTATAAACACACGGACTTTGTTGACAGAACAAGACTGCTCATTTATGTTGTGTATTATCCTTGAAAACCTGCTCTGTTTGTGCAGGGAGTCCCATGACAACCTCGGCTTGCTGAGGGTGCCACAATGATCTCAACAACAAATGTGTCCCTTTATCTACTGGAGAGGGACAGAGGGGAAGCAGGAAGTATCTGCAGGCTGTAGGGAAAGCAGTTAAGAAATGCGAATAAACCGCTTTATCAAAATATTGCTTTGCTGTTTTCGCAAGTGCAATCCCAGTGGCTTTCTAGCCCAGCTCAGGGCGCCTCTTCTATGCCAAGTTAATGCCAGATTTGTGTGTAAAGCCCAGCAAAATCAGTGGAATTGGCTCAGTCATCTGGTTAAGTAATGTCTGAATGGAGGGGATTTGACAATGGGATTTACTCTTTTCCACCTGAAGCCATAAATACGTTTTCAGGTGGCAGCTCTAGGACAGAGAAGGCCGCTCTAGAGAACCTCACACATGGTCGGGGGGGGGGGGGGGAAGTGAAAATATTTTGATATCCCTAAAAGAAAACTTGGGCATGAAGCCACAAACCGAGATAATCAGGGGAAAACCAACCATTACGATAGCCAAGGGGAAAGGTAGCAAGTTTTATTGTATTTGAGACTGAAAAGTTTGTACTTTGGAGCTTGGATGGTGATACTGGCTGGTTCTGTGCCTGATCTTCTATCCCTCACTGCATTGTCAGGACCAGAGAGAGGACAAATGCTGGATATGGGGATGAAAGATCTCATGGAAATCACCGTGGGATAACACACCTCTGCATAAAGTTAATCAGGATATGAATAAGTCAGATGTTTATCTATTCAGCTACACACCACACACAGTGAAGTGCAGAGCTTTGCTCCTGGAGTCCAGGACTTATCCCTGTGGCTGATGGGAACCAACATGGACTGGAAGGGTGTCAGTCAGAACTGACATTTAGACCAGGACATCGTCCCCTCCCCCAGCTGTATCTACATGCTCCAGTCTCTCCAAATAAAGACTTTGCCTTTTTCATACATGGAATGGACTTGGATATCCTAGATGGAGGTGGCTTTGCTCAGCCCACGCCCCATGAGCCCAGGTGGAAGCTGAAAGCTGCTGTGCAGGAACAGCAACACTGTTTGTTGACCATGTCTCCAGACACTTTGCCATGGCTAGAAGCACCAATACCTCTTGTCATTTTATATCTGAAATACATTTCAAATGGAGCTAATTCTACCCATCGTGCCTTATCTGTGCATCACAATGTTTACTTTACAGATGAGCCACCTTTTAGATTAAGAGATGTGACGAGGCCAGTGACAGTGGCTTTGTGTTATAGGTATCAGGAGCTCTTGATTTTCAGATTTCTTCAGAAAGAAGACAAAAAATTAACAGTTTGGATTTATACTTAAACAAGGATTTAGGAATCCATGATTGAAATTAGGCACTTAGTCACCATTTTAGATCCAAACTACAATGTAGGAAACAGAGAAATGACAGCAAAATAGGAGTTAAGTGAAGGAAAGAATCAAAAGCAAAGACCAGATAGAACCTGCTTCAGCTAAAATGAATGGAAAACTCTCACAGTCTGCAGTGGGTGTTTAGTCATATAAACACTGAACAAATCCCACAAATGTAGATTTCTCTCCTTATGCCCATAAAGCCTTGTTTTGTAACTGGGTGGCAGGATTTATTTTCAGGAGTGCTCAGCACCCTTTGTTGCTCCAGCCAGACAGTGCACAGCAATTTCAAGAGCTAAGCCTTTACTCAGATGTCTTTAACCACCGTGCCAGGCTACAGCCACCTACACTGGAAAAGCTGAGTGCAAACTGAGGCCCTGGAGAGCGGCTGCCTGTGGGAGGGCAGTGCCAGCAGCAGGGCTGACACATGCTGCTTTGCACCAAGAAATGAGGCTTGTACATATGGATCACTAAAAGGGGTGGGAGTTTGAGTTCAGTCAATTATTTTCCTTCCCAAGGTACAAATAAATGCAAATTTTACTCATCTACATTTCTCTTGTTGTCAAATTTCCTAGTGTTGATCCAACTATTTTTGCTTGTGTCCATGTGTCTTCTTTTAATGTTGAAGTCTCACAGTTGCTGCCTCTTTTCTTTTCTTCCTTAATATTTTCTGCATTCCCAAATGACCCTCTGCTTTTTAACCTCTCCCCTTTCCCACCCCAGTTACATGGTAGAAACAGCAGAATAAATATGCAGAGAGATCTGCAGCCCAGTGCTCAGGGAAGGACAACTGTCTATTCCTTTCCTCCCTCCTGTCAGGAAGAGGCAGATCTTGAAGGTAATTTCCTCTTCTATCTTTGAAACTGCTGATTTCAAAAAGCTGTCAGTCTGTGTCATGCAGTCTTACCCAGGTGAAACATGCGACTTTACCCTTGCTGTCACTTTTGGCCACTAGCTGAAACTGGTGTAAGCAGGGAAGTGATGAACTGTGGCTGGCATTGTTAACAGCTGGAATTCAAATAACTACGTCTATGCTGTAACCACGGGCAGCGCCATAGCCAGGGCTACAGCAGGATATGAGATTTCTGATTTCCTGAAACAAGTAATTTGTAAGTTTTATGAGTTATTCTAGGGGTTTGGAATAATAGGATGAGGGAAAGCCTGTCTTCCACTTTGGAATCCTACTTCATTTTCAGATTTCTATTTCAGAGGATGGACATTACAGCCAAGAAAGGCTTGGTGTGCTTTGCAGAACTTGTCACCTGCACTGAAAGTTTTCAGAGTAACCAAACCAAGACAGGCTGACCTTAAATTTGTCTTGCTGTGAATTGCACCAACAGGAAAACTCTACCTGCCTACCCCCAGAGTCAGGAGAACAAACTTATAGGCTGAATGTTCCTACTAGTTTGTCATTTTAGTTTTTGGGTTTGTTTGTTTTGTTCACAGTCCTCAGGAGAGTTCCCTTTCCTTTTTGCAGGTGGCACATGGAGAGATCCCCACAAACCAGCCTGTTTCAAAGAACTGTCCTGTCTGCAAGTATAAGATGCATCTCATCTCAGTGTCTCTCCAAAAAGCACAGGAAGAGAAAGAAAACTATTAATAATGTTCTAGGCTGACCATTACATTTTCTTGTTATACTACAATCTCAGGGGTGTGTTCATCAAAAGAACGAACTCTGGGTCCCAGAGGAAAAGGCATTACAACAGTGGAGACAGAATGAGTCATGTGGGCATCTCGAGCCTGATGTGAGGTGGATTAATTGCTGCAACAGGCAGCAACTGCTGCTGAACCTTGGGCTAACAGTGATGTGCAAACTGAACTTCCCTGCCGTGTAGTGATTTCATTCTTACACTTACCAATTGCTGTAACAATTCCAGGAGATTTTGAAAGAGAAATTTGCATCAAGAAGACACCTAACTTGTGAGCAAGCACTGAGAGGAGAAATGGAGATTTCAGTGAGAACGACACGGGCTATTTGCAGAGGACAGGCTACAGCACAGAGAGCTGGTTGGAAAGCTTCAACTCCAGAGTGCAGGATGTGTGGCCAGGCCCCAGAGACCATTAGTCATCTCCTAAGTGAATGCTCAGAGCTGGCCGGAGATGAGTAGAAAATACAGCATGACAAAGCTGGCAGTGCTGTGCATGGACCGTGCTGCCAGGGAAGGGGGCATGGCCCCAACCGGCATCATCACCCCAGGCCAGGTAAACTGACAGGACTGAGGAGGTGAATGTGAAGTTTGTTGTCAGAAGGCAAATGTGGTGCCTCCAGAGGAAGTTCATCAGTAACTTCTCCACTGGATGACGGCATTGGTAGAAAATAACAAGAAGTCACTGACAAATATGTGCGTGGCAGGAAGTGAATTAAAAACGGGGCATGAAAATGGCACAGGTGTTGGTGCCATGTCCTTCTTTCCAGTAGGCTCAGGTGTTGTGTTGAAGAGCTCAGGCGCAGTGTCCAAGCTGGACACAGCTCTCTGTGGACCAGCGCTCTCCCCGCCGCCGCAGCATCCTCACGATGGGATGTCGGCTCAGGTCCCGACCTGGCAAAAGCCGGGGTGAAACGTCAGGCCAGCGCTGGCTCCGGCGGTCTGGGGTGCGGGGAATGGGAAGCGCTGACCCCCAGCTCTCCCCGCGGGGCGGGAGGGGAGCCCGCAGACAGCCCGCAGGTCCCCGCCGGCCCCGGGCGCTGCGGGACGCGATCCCCGCTCCTCGGGGGGGGGCAGGCGGGGGGCGCGGCGGCCGCTCCCCCGCAGGGCCGGCGGCTGCGGCGGGGGCCGCTTTCCAGAGAATACGGTAAACATGTCCGCATCACGTGCGGCCGCTCCCGCCGGCCGCGGCGCGGGACCGGCCGGGAGGGCGGGACGGGACGGGACCCGCGCTCCGCGCCCGGCCGAGCGGGGCCGCTTTAAGAGGCCGCCGGGCGCCGCCGCCTCACCCTGCCCGCCCCGGCGGAGAGCGATGCCCGCGGCGCCGTAGGGCGGGCGGCTCCGGCACCATGGGGCTGTGCTACAGCCTGCGCTCCCGCCTGGCCGCCGCGCACCCCTCCGCGCCCTACGGCAGCCGCGGCGAGCCGGACACCCCCGCGCCGGCGGAGCACGGGGACCCGCAGGTGCGGCACCGGCTGCGGCAGGACCTGGTGGCCAAGGAGCGGGCGGACAAGAAGCGGAGCAAGAGCATCGACAAGACGCTGAAGGCGGAGAAGCGCGAGTACAAGCAGACGCACCGACTGCTGCTGCTGGGTGAGCGGGGCGGCGCAGCCCGGCGCGGTTCGGTTCAGCCCTGCCCGGCAGGTGCGGGGCCCGAGGCCGCTGCCGGTGCCCGAGCGGGCGGAGGGGGCGGCGGCCGCGGGGGCTCCGGGCCCGCACCCACCAGCACCAGGCGGCGCCGCCGCCCCGACTAGCGCTTCTCCGCCTTCAGCGT